>NC_040023.1:45364939-45402439 GCF_000972845.2 Larimichthys crocea | reverse complement strand
GTACAGTCCCAAGGCACCGGGGTCATCTCACTGCAGGGTGTGACTGAGAACAAGATAGAAGCGGAGGGGAAAAAATACATTAAAAGACACCGATAATGAATCCATGCAACAGCGTGATAAATGATTGCAATGAAATCAGAGCTGGTTTAATGACAGCATAATGAAGACGGGTGAAATTGAGGGTACGGGGAAAGAGTTAGAGAACATGAAAGTCAAAGCAGAGAAGAAAGCACCAAATGTAATGAAAATCTATCGAAAACAGAAAGAGGGAGAGATGGAATGTTAGTCCTCTCTGCTGCAATAAGCCTCCAGCAGTGAGGGTAAGAGGCAGGGAGGCCAGTATTCCTGACAGAGCCTTATCTCATCTTCAGCCTGGAATAAAACCCATTTTCCAAGCCCCGAGACAATAAAGCACAAGGTTACCGAACCTCGCACCCGTGACACCCCTATTTAGAGAGGGGCCTCGGCCCAACATAAAAATGCATAACACTATCACCACACTGTGAGGTAGTGTATGACACCAGGGCCAAACTTGCTATGTGTGTGTGTATATGTGTGCTTTATGATAATACAATTCAGGCGTGTTCAGCTTCAGTGTGTAGCTGAACAAATAAAGTCTACTGGGGCTAGTAGAGAGACGATGCTTAAGCACTGTCGTGCTTGCCCGCATTATTTTTATTTTGCATTTACATTACTAAGGGTTAATTTAATTACATTGTTCACAGCCTTGAAGAGCAGGATAAAAGGAGTGTGTGTGTGTGTGTGTGTGTGTGTGTGTGTGTGTGCATTTAAACAACTGAGTGTGCTTTGTTTTCCTCTGTTTCCCTTGGGATTTTTCTCGTCACACGTTGACGTGAACGTGACAAGCGGCCGCTCATCATCACTAAGTGGATTGAGCTGTGTGATGGGCATATCAGGTGCCCTCAGGAAAAATGCCATGCGAATTATATAATGTCGTCTGGGTGACGTAAGGGGTGACAAGTGTTTCCTGCCTGTCCACCCACCATCCCCTCATCCGTCCATCCAAGAGCACTGCCTCCCTAAGCTTTGCCTGAGGAGACAGCGGAAACAGAGAGGATAAGATGGAGAGATCGACAGGAGAGAGCATGAAGAAGGGAGGGATAACGGGGAAAAAAAAAAAAAAGACAAGATGCCTCTGTGGATTGCTTCGAGCCAGAGAATGCCCACAAGTCGTCAAATTTCTTGTCTTATTCATGCACACAGAGAAGGCAGAGAAGTGAAATGTCTGCTGTGACAGAGAAATAGACTCTGGCAACGAGAGATGCAAACAGAGGGTGGCTTAGGCTAACATTTGCTCAGAGCAAATGCCTGCTTGATTGAACTTTTTGTTTATCTCATCTCGCTCTTCATCTTCTCTCTTGCACACACACACACATACACACACATATATAAAAACACATTGCCCAAAAGAGACGTGAATAAAAAACAATATACCACCATGTAGAAAACAAGCCTGCTCTATTTTCTCACAGCAATGCTAATTAGGTCAATTAATCCAGTGCATGTTTGGCACCATGGAGCAGTTGGTGGAGTTCACACAGCATTAAAAGCAATGTCATGCTAATTGTACAGTCTGTAGCAAATTTCTGCTCAGACACTACCATTTGGCTCTGCTTAGTCTCCTGCATGGCCTTACCTTTTTCATTAGAGAGAGACATGCAAAACTGGCCCACGACCAGCCACCATCCTTTTGAGGGAAAGGCTTCTCTGGCACGTTCATTTAAAATGAAAAAAGCGTTACCGAGCCAAGCTCTGGCATTCACAGACTCTTTTAATTGCTTGAAACACTATAAAGTGGAGAAAATTAGCTATTTGTCTGGAAAGTACACTTATCTAATCTCTCTTGAACTATTTTGCTTGGAAATACATCTTTGGGAAAGCCGAGACAATTAGCACCTTTCAGAACATACTGAGACAGATCTTGGGCAAATTTCAAAAGGCATTTGGGAATGATGTGATCGTTTGAGGGTTTTGAGTTGGAACTTGACATCGCTGTTAAGGATAGTGAAATCCTTCCCCAACATCTGTAGACAGAGATTACAATAGGCACATCCTTTCATTTAGGGACGGCGTTGTACATTTGTTCCAGTCTGAATACCATCATATACTGTAGCTATGAAAAGGCAATGTATTTGCATTTGAAACAAGTAAAGCAATTAGGTACTAATTTAATGTAATTGGCACACATACTACATACCCTGTCATACTGTTGACAAGCTCAACAGTGCAATGAAAATGGATAATATGTAAATGGATTTGGTGAGGTATCAAAAGCATCTGCAGTGCTTTATCATTTGACAAAGCCAGACTCCATCGTCTGTTAGAAACACACAGTACTAACTCAACAGTCTTGAACATTTTGTGCAAGTGGAAAAATGACTGGAGTTGCCCAGAAGTGATGTTTAAATGTTGGATAGCACAGCAACTGCAACTTCTCCCTAAATATTAAATATTAGTACAGTCTATAAATATTTGTATACGTGCCTGTATAACTCTATAAAACCGCCTTTTGTTTGTATGCACGTATCCATGCGAAAGCGAGACTGTTTGTGGCACCTTTCCTTTGCATTTCACAAGACAGAAGGCTGCAGGCGCCACTGATCTCTAAATTAATATAACAGCCATTAAAAATTGACTGCTATTATTGCAGGATCCACTCTCTCATTACTCCCAACAACAACAGCCCTTGAATGCATGATATACTTGTGTTTCCGTCGTATGCATTCGTAAGAGCTGACAAAAGTGTACTTGAAAGCAGCACCACCACAAGGCAATTTGCAGTATGAAAAATAGCTATACTCAGCTAGCATTATTTGACAATGATGAAATGTGAGCTCTACATTTTCCTTCAGGTGTTTGAGACAGTGCAGAAAACTGTAAAGGGGTGATGGAGGCTTAACTCCTTCCCGAACATTAGAGACTAAGCCTAGCAACTTGGTGTGTTTCTTTGGTCGTGCACATGAGTGAGTCTTTATGCCAGTGTGTGCATTCCCTATGTGTGTGTGTGGTGTCTGGGTGCGTGCGTGTACAGAAGCCCTTTATCAGATGCTGGCAGAGTGGAGCACAGGCGGATCGATAGAGCTTTGGCCTGAAACAGGGAGACAGTACCTGGATCTCAGCCGGCCTCCACCGTCCCTCTCATTGATCTTCATTACCTTCACAGACTTTAGCTCGAGCAAGAAGGAGCTGGACGCAGTGGCCCATACACACAGGAGCACATACTGTACACACTCTCAAAAACATATGCATGCACGCACTGATTGTACAGTCATAATAATCTTTCTAACTTTGTAGGGATCTAAAGTAAGTTGGGCTAATACACACAACCACTCACCTTTATATTAATTAATTATAAAAAAACATATTGCATGGATGTATGCAACATAGGCATTGAGCCAAAAACCTGAATATATAATTCTTAATATGTTTTATCTTAAGTTCTTTTTTTAATTATTTTTTATTTTGTTATCCACCACTGTTTTCCAAAGTTCCTTAAAATAAACACAATGCACTGAATTCAAATAATTCTTCAATGGGGCAAATTCATCTGCGAAGATAAAATAAACTCAAGAGACAGGTTAATATTAAGTGTCCAGTTGGTCTCACATAACAAACTTTATGCTGAGAAATGTAGTCTAAAATGTTATGGAGCTGTGCTGGGTGTTTTTGTGACCGTCATGGCTTTAATGTGTTGTAAGTTTATTTTAAGCTAGTATAAACCTGTATAGGAGTAGGAGTAGGGGTCGAGTTTCAAGAGCGAAAATGAACAGTCAAGCTCAGTTTTTGAATGATGACTAGTCCCCAGTATGAGTGATGCTCCAAAACACTAAATCCAACACTTCCTATAATACAACTTCTCAGACCCTGGCTGGCAAATGCTCTTGTCTTTCAAATGTAGGCTTCCTGTTACACATTTTGGCTCATTAGAAACAGTCTTACACGCAAAGTCTGAGACACAGAAGCCATTATTATACATCTGTTTTCACAATGTTTGGTTAAGGATTCATCTTAATAATGTTGGATTCAAAATAAGGATTAATAATTAACATTGCATACCTGCAGGATTCATATTTATATAAAAGCAATAACAAATCCTACTAAAAAGCTCAACCATTGTGTTTCTTAGCAACATGAAATGGAAATGGAACTATTACAGCATTGTAATCACAAATTACAAACCAATTACAGGAGCTAAAACTGGGAAAATTGTTGATTTGGCATTGTGTGATGGCAAACAGCTCCATATGGTTTTTTTTTGGAGTACCACATGATTTGTCATTTGCAGGGAAACTTCTTTGGCCCCCCTCAGAGACTCTCTGAAAAAGAAGAAATATTCTGATCTCAGTAGGCTATAAAATAAACATTGATCAAATAATAAAAGGCCAATTCAAACCACGACTGTGTTTATGAAGTGTTATGAATTCATGTCCAAATAATGCAGCTGTATTATGTATTAATTTATACTTCATCCCAAGTGGCACCGTTTCTACTTATTATTTCCACAAAGAACAACAACAAAATTGGATGTAAACAGGCGTTATAATCAAGCTCCAACTTTCAATTGTACTGCTGAGGGCTTTGTCTATTTGAAGAGACTAGTATAATTACTTTATTCAATTCAATTATTGAACTGAATGTCCTTGACAATGGCAATAACAAACAAGCAAGCAAAAGCTGTTTTTAGTCAGGGAAATTGCTTGCAATACCCATGTAATCCTTTAAAGATTTTTAAACACTTGCAATCCAAGACAATTTACAGTCAACAAAAGCAAACAAGTCCAAACAGCTGGTGAAGACTCCAGGTCTGGCATGTGGATTAGAGACATTGTTTATGCATTGCTTGTGTGTCTCTCTTTTCACCTTGTCTCCAAGAAGCCAGGCATTTAATGCATGCAAGGGAAAGTGAGTTAAAAAAAAAAACGGAGGAGGAGGAGGAAAAGCCAGAGAAGAGAGAAAGTGAATGAAAGGTGTTTTATTGAATAACCAAAGCTCTCAGGTGCCATTCTCCCCTTGTGACTAAAGTTAATTCAATTCTCTTCCCTGTCCCATCCAGTCTTGTCTGGAAGTAGACGGCATCAAAGCATAGCCGGAAAACACTAAATGATTGTAACTCAATTGTTGCTGGGCCATCATTGATTGTTTGCCCGGAAAGAAGTTGGAAGAGAGACAAGACACTTATTTTCTCCACCTCTCCCACCCTCTGTAATCACTTTTGGGATGTATGTGTGTGTATATGCGCATGTTTGCACCTATTATGATGAAGAAGCTTTTGTGCACTGAGCTTTTATGTGTACTTGCCAGGTAAATGGACAGCAAGCACTAAAGAAGCATGTACGTAATTAGAGATAAGGGGATATAATTGCATGAAAAACAACAATTTGCACGCATAAACGGATATTATTTATGAGTGATTACAACATCAGTCATTTTGACTTCTCACAAACTTAAAGACTGACACTTTCTACTGTATATATTACTAGCAAAGTGCTGAGCTTTTCAAGCCTCAGTTATACCTTGTTATTCATAAGGAATATGCCTCAATCATATACACTCACAAGAAAGTGAAGTTCAGGTCAGTCACCTTTACTTTACTCATCACAGCTAGTATTATCCAGCCAGAAAACACTTGTATAATGTCTTCTGTGGGAGCTTTCTGAAGACACAATAATCCTGATTATGTCATCAGAGTTATCTCTTCTGGCCTGTGTAACAAACAGGGAGTGTGTAGTTTGAATGACATCAACAGGGAAGGTCTAATAAACAAGGTTGTTGAGTTGCATTAGAAGAAATGTTAGATCCAGTGTATGTATGCTGTTAAAAGTGATAAATCCCATTTTCTATACATTCATCTGCTTATACATCTTCTGCATCTGCTTATACGTCTTTTTATATAACACTCCCAAATTGCGATATATGGTAAAAAAAACAAAAGCATCCCCTTAAAACTAAAGCAAGCTAAATATAGGTCAACTTGTTTCAGCAAATAAGAAAGACAGAGGACAAACTTCACTGACAATGAGGTTGAGCTACTGTTAAATGAGGGTCCTGTGAAGCAAGACGTTTTATCTGGCACTTTCACAAGTGGCTTGTCCAAGAAAGAAAAGGCCCTAAGAAGTGTGGCACAGGTAAAGAAAGAATTGACTGACCTGAAAGCAATTGGGGGGGAAAAAAATGATTGCAGAACACAAAAGAGATGTCATTGTGACGGTAGAACTCAGAAAGCCATCATGCTGAGAGCGCAACTACGTCAGAGCGGGCAAGGACCACAGAAATACAATACATAATTCACTTGAACTCAAAAACTTTTTGTCCCTCAAGGGCCAATTCAAGTTGTACAGTATGTACTACAATAATGGTATATAAAGTTCATTATTAATGTAAAATAGTTCAAACTGGATGGTTTCAAGAGATTTACTGTTGTGCAAGGCACTCTAGCTTGGAAAACTGCTGTGTGTGCTGCTGGTCCAGAGTGATTAATTGCTAAAGAAACAAGATGAAATAATCTGAAGCATTGCTGAAATTAAAGAGCAACTGCAGGAGGTTGATTTGAAATTAAAATAAATGTGTTCCATACTAAAAGACATAATTTCTTTGTTTAATAAAGGCTTATATTTTCGTCATAGAGCAAGAAAGTTGCTGGTTTTGTTGTAAATAAAGCTCACGTGGAAAGCTGATCCTGTGTTGTGCAACAGCATCACTTAGAAGATGCCTGAGCACATGCTTGACCTCAGTCCTTTAAAGTTGACTGTTGATCTGTATTCATCAGGATGACATGGTTGGACTGTTGGAGTTTATGTGATTGATTAGAATTTATGCAGTGGCATGATCGCATACATGATTAATAAACAAAACTCTTGTACACAGCGCTTTCCAAAGAATTAGAGGTTACCTTGATTTCCTACATTCATAGCTGAAGGAGAACGACAATCTTTGAGGAGCACACTCAAACGAAATATATACCAGAACACTTGTCAACAAGATCAAACAAAGTCCTTGTTTTGCATTTATCTTTATTTTATTACTGGACTGTCTAGGGATACAACATAATATATACTACAAATGGGGATTGCAAATGTTCTTTGCTTCTGAAACAAAAAAGCAAGAAACAGTTTGTTAGCTGTCATTCCTATTAGTTCAAGTCACTGTTTCTGTTTATTAATCCAGCATCTTAAAATAAGAGCAGGTATGTGGGTACAAGCTAGTTAAAACAGGCGATCACTGCTGCATAACAAGTTCTTCAACTCTGATAAGAAGTCCTATAGAACAAAGAAGAGAAATTAACTAGTTGCTGATTCAGTTAGGCGGTAGGGGTGAGGGATGGGAGTGGATCTGTCTTAAAAGACATTGTCGAAAATAAGAAAAACAAAACTAATAATTCCCGGGCCCTTTTGGCAGGTGTTGAACTGTTTTTTTTTTTTTTTATTGGCAATAAATGTGTGGCACCTTACTTGTCTATCATAAAGTTCTGCAACTTGATGATTTCAAACTGAGTTGAAAGCTCCAATCCCTGTTTACTTGTTCTCCCAGCTATGTTCTTTCCATGCCGCTTCATTGCACGCATGGCATCTTGCTGAGTCATTTGAAGCCAAACAGAATCACAGCTGAAAAGTCATTACAAAAAGACTGGGGGGAAAAAGAGAGGGTGACAAAAGATATGAAGAGAGTGGCAGTATTCATTAGCAGCAAAGTTTTAAAAGTCATTGCAAAGTTTAAGCAAAAAGAAAGGAAGAAAAAAAAAAGGAAAATTTCTCCCTTGCTAAATTTATTCAGACTCTTATGTGGCCAAAACTCAAATTAAAGCTTAAAAATTTGTCATCATGTCATTTCACATCTGCGGTAATAAGACAGACTATATGAAGCCAAAACATTCAGAAATGTGTTGCTGTCCAAGTTGTGGCATATAAACTGCTGACTTATTTCACATGAGCATCAAAGTTTAGTTTTTAACATCCATGCTAGATTAATGGATATCTCAAGCGTTCTCTTTTTGGCTACAACTATCTCGTTAGAAACAGTGAAAAGGTCGATCTCATGACTCAAACCACTGACACGTTTAATAGTCCTCTGAATAGGCTGCAATGAGTCATGCAGAGCATTTTCTTTCTGAAACTTGCCATGAATATGGATCATGGATGTACTTTCAATTTTACATGTGGGCTGGGTTTGGTAGAAACGAGTGGACAAATTACCTCTGCCATCTACGTGGACCTCTGGTGCTTTACCACAAGACTTCTTGACCATCACCGGTCAGTTTAACACTAGGTACAGTGCAGGCTCTCTCACTTACTCGAACAGCATTAGTAATACAATGCAATCCACAACAGTATAATCTCCTACTTCCACTTAATTTTAATTGAAGATCCACTTCCAGGAGGACAGTCCCAGAAGCATATGCCAAGGTCTATCTCACCTGAATAAGAAATGGAGCAATGTGAGATTGCTGTTCATTCAGTGCAGTTCAGAATTTAACACCATAGTTCCCTCTGGGCTGGTTACAAAGTTCAAGGACCAGTCACTGAACACCTCATCATGCATGTGGATCATTGACTTCCTGACAGTTAGACCACAGGTGGTGATGGTAGGAGGACACACCTCATCCACCCCCATCCTTAATATTGGAGCACCCCAGGTCTGTGTTTTGAGTCCCCTGCTGTATTTGCTGTACACACACGACTGATGACCCAGCTATGGTGGGTCTGATCAAAGAAAACAATGAAAAGGTCTGTCTGAAGAAGAGGATCTGATCCACCGGCGTTAAGACAACAACCTCCTCCTGAACATTAGCAAGACTAAGAAGCTGATAGTGGATGTGGGAGATTACTATTAAGATGTGCCTTAATATGAGGTCCTCGGTGTAAAAGTCGGACAGCTTCAAAAACTTCTGTGGCCACATCATAAAGCGCCTTCTATATTTGTCAATATCAATATTTATTACAATATATACCTGAAGAAATTCAGATATATACTGATTCATCAGTAACATAAAATATACTTTCCACCTTAACAAAACAATACAAGACAGCCTGCCCTGTAACTGATTCAAATAAAGTTGTAGTCACTGGGATGGTGTTGTTTCGCATCCTATCTTGTTTGTCACTGACTGTCACACACATTTTCATCTCAATGTGCGCTTTGGCACTTCAGTAGATATCTTCAGTATTATTGACTGTGTATTACCTTTTTGTTAACATTTTCCTCGGAATTGGAGAAAAACACAAGTTCAATTTGAGCACTTTAGCACAATGAGCTCTGTATGGCTGTGAGACAAACCAAGTGTGGATTCAGCGGGGGCAGCAAGTTGAAGACATCATGTGTATGCAAGCTTGTGTTATGTTTATTTAACAGGTGTGTGATAAATGAATCATATTTTCTTACATGTAAGGATAATGAGCATTATCGGTGTTGACTCCAGTAAATTATACCCTAAGTTCTGTTTCATTCCTTCCGCTGGCCACTCTTCGTGTGGAGGACCTCAGCCGTGCCACTGTGCAAACAGGAAGCGACACTAAGAGCAGTAGAGCAGAGGCAAAGACGCAAAGGTGCCTGCAAAGAGTGATTTCCTTTGGCTGAACATACAATAGGCAATGTTCTACCCTGAGTAAAGGATATTTAGTCCTTTAGTCATTTATACACATATATTTATGACTATTCTGTTTAAACTCTTTTGATGATGACGACTGTACCTTGCAAAATGAATAGTTTTTCTATACCATGTAATTTGTGATAACAGTTTTTTAGAAACTAAAACACAGCAAGAGGTTATTTTAACATTTAATTCGAAGAGCTTAATAATAATAATACATTTTATTTGTATAACAGATGTCCAGATACTCAAAGATGCCTAAAATAAGTTTAAATCATCTTAAAGTGTGCTAGAAAAATATGCAAAAAACAACATTAATCACACAGAGTTTTGAATAATTTTTTTAGATATTATAATATTTTTTTTTAGAGCATCCAGAGGATAGGGGTGATGAGGTCAAAAGAGCAGGAGTGGGTGAGCAGGCAAGCAACAGAGTCCTGTAGATACTGTTTTTAATTTATTTCAGATTGGATGATGTGCCATATAAAATGCTGTTTCAATAATATATTCATTGCCAAGTGGTCATTTGAGGAACTGCAGTTTTTGGCACTTCAGCATAGAGCTCACTTCACAGCTACAGAGGCTGGCTAGGACGAGCTATGTTTTTTTAGGTGGAAAAAGGCAGTTGATGTGGTGTTTAATGGACAGGCTGCTGTTGAAAATGACTCAGAGGTTGCAACTTTGTGGGGAAGAAGACAGTCAAGTTATTGATGGTGTGGCAGAAAGCATCAGATAGCATCAGCAAAATCTGCAAGCTGCCTTCACTGTGGCTGTTAAAAAATAGCTTGGGATATTTGAGATGCTGAACAGGAGCTCTACTGAGGTACTGACTTGGCATTGATCTCAGTGCATGATTGGAAGGGTTTCCTAAAAGCACAAACAAATGCATTCATAAAATGTAGAGATTATAGTCATAAAAGAATATTTAGAGAAGCACAGAAGCCTGACTTCAATTTACATATTTCTATTTGAAAGATACTTTTGACTTATTACCAGGCAAAAAAACACAAACTGTCAGGTGTTTAGACATGTTGTACACAAACAAACCATGTTTCTAGGGCCTGTTGGTTGGATCTGAGTTTAATTTGGTTTCATGGCCAAATACCTGAAAAACAACTTACATCATTATTCTAGCCACTGCCATTGTGAAGAGGTCAGCATGCTATATAGCTTTTAGTAGCACTGGGCTCGAGTACAGCCTCACAGAGCTGCTGTTATGATTTCTATGCAGATTTATGTACATTTATCTGCTGCAATTATGATATTACAGAGGAGAAAAATATTTTATGCCTTACCTCCCCGCTATAATGTTAATCCTGCCTGAAAAGGGCTCAAGAGTCCAACAGCAATGACCAATCACAAGACTACAATGCATTGTCATGCAGGTAAGCAGCTGGCCTCTAACAAGATATATAGGATGAGATTAATAAGTGGATGTTTGTAGAATGATGATGAATATGTCTCGAAGTGGTCCACAGATTGGAAGAGGAAATCCCCAAAGGAACAGCAACCAATCTGCACAAGATCTACCCACAATATCGCTTGTTGGGAATGCAGTCCCAGCACTTGGCATCATTGCTGCATTAATATTCAGGCACAAGCTGGAGGCATCACTCTATCTCTGAGATAATTGATAATTCTGAATGCCATTGTGTCTTGTTTATAATATGAGAGGTTACATGATAATAGAGTTTCAAATGAAAAGTGTGCTTCATATAATTAAGTTTTCACCAATCTGAAATATAAAACACAAAAACAATTTGAATAATCTACTTAAACAAGGTCAACAATTACATTGTGAACATTCAATGAATAGTCGCCCAATTATTAATAGACAATAGACTTTGTAGATTATTCACCGCTTAATAATAAAAAGCCACATTTCCTGCTCTAGCACACAACAAAACAGTGTTGTGCAGTTTTACATGCAGCTCACTGCTGGCTCAAACACCACAATCACTGACAGACCCACATACAAAAAGGAAGGGTTGCTCTCTGGAATAGTAAATCCTGACCTACTCAGAGTGGTAGAAAACACAGTAAATGTGCATGTGCCACCTGAAAATATGCAAAAGCCTGTAACCTGACAGCAGTGACAAGTTACAAGAGTTTCAAAGACAACTGTGACAGTCCCACACTATCACTTGAAATTTTGTCGGCTGAAATGTAAACTAGCAGTCACGAGCAGGTTTCATCAGCTACGTAAACTAACAGTGCTAATGGTGAACTGTTTGGAAACTCTTAAGCTTAATGTTTCCAGCTGATTTGTTATAAAACTGGTGGTTGTTGCATTTTTGTGGTGGTTGATGTGAGATTTCTTAAATCTGCACATGTAGGCGACGTACAAGACTGAAACTAAAGCTGCATTTCCAATGGCAAAAAGTTAGTGTCCCCACCAGCTGATAAGAGGCAGCATTGTCAGCATTTCATGGCAGAGCTAGTAAAGACTTTTTTCAGAGTTTTCAAGTGTTGTCATGCAGTTGAGCAATTAAAATGTTCATCTTGGTGAAATTAATAATTCATTATTATCCCAGTGGTAAGCCAGGTACATATGGATCCAAGCAACATCATTTTGTGCATTTGTATAATTAACAGCTATTTGATTAGCTGTAATCACTGGCTCTCAGCATTAATCAGCTCAGACAGTTTTGTGTTTTTCCTCTACATTACCTAACATTTTTTTACAAACCTTAATTTCCACAGACCAGCAACCAATGGTAGTCAGTTTAATGGACAGAGAAAGAGAGAAAGAAAGAAGAATGTGACCTCCTCGAGGGGGCATCCTGACATCATCCACAGTGGCGGCGCAGACATGGTTCTGTCACAACACACAGCGAGGGGGGGGCTGATTTGGTGTCACCATCCATGACACACTGAGGAATGACCCAAGTTAGAGCAATGACTGTGACAGTAATGGGACAGGTCTCTGGGAAAGGGATGGGTGTTTGTAGGGGGGGGGCAGGATAGTAACAGGAGAAAGTGGAGGTGTGAGTTGCAGGTAGGGTGGTTTGTTGAGGATGATCAGAGAGACAAGGCATGAGAATAGACAGGATGACTGAATCAGCATGGATGGATACAGGATTGTTTGGATACTTAAATAAATGAAAATATCTATATCACTGATTATAATTCATAGTTTACCTCATATTGTGATGCCATTATTTTAAATACATCCTTTTATAGTGTTGCTTCTTGCTCCATCTTCCTAAATTCGTTAGGCAGAAGCTTGCAGTCTAATTGGTGAGGGAACACCAGCTAAATTTTAAAAGAAAATAAATGTTGTACATATATAGGCCGCTCTTGAATGTAAGCCACAGGTTTTCATGATGTAACATGAGATATTTGCGCAGAAAGACGGTACACGGAAGGTGTTTTTTTAGTTTTAATTTAAGACATGCTTTTTTTCAAACTGTGCCTGAAAATCGGCAGTACGGCACCAACACGGCATCAACGCAGCACAGTTCAGGCCATCTGCTTTTATGCCCTCTGAAAGCTTTTCTCGTCTTTTTACATTGACTAAGTTCTTCCCGCTGCTGCCTCCAACGTCGCACCATCGATTTATTGATGCCAAGATTACGTGCAGTAACTCTATTTCCTTCTTTGATGGCCAGATCGATTGCCTTTAACTTAAAAGCTGTATCATATGCATTTCTTTGTGTGTTTTCCATGTTGAGGGTGTGTGCATGATGTGCAAAATGACTTTTGCGTTTACTGCTAGAGAGTGCCCCTGGTGGCCATTAGCCAGTAAAAATCTATAAATTAGCCACACCATTGTATAGGCCGCACGGTTCAAAGCGTTTGAAAAAAAAAATAGCGGCTTATAGTCCGTAAATTACGGTAAATAACATTTCTAGTGAAAAGCCATAATCCTTGATTCCACTAGAAGATAATATTCTTGTCCTCTAGTTCTATTTCACACATTTTACTAGGACTTTGACACTCATTTAGCCTCAACATTGCAAGAATATGCATGTTCATGCACAGCCACTCAGTATGAGCCTATTTACTCTTTCGGGAAACAATAGAGGCAGCAAGACTCCTTTATGCATCTACGTTTTGTGCAGACAACCCAGGGTGCAGTGTGGGGAAAGAGGTGTTGATTGTGACTTGCTCATTTGGTTCAGTTCTCCAGTTTCTACAACGTCTGCACTTTCATAAGAGGATTGGAGAAAGGTTGCTTTTTTGGCTACCCTCACCCAAAATGTTTTCTGCCAGGGTTTAAGAAGAAAACACCCAGTGATATATTCCTCTACCCCGCAGTGGGAGTTGCTTTTCATTCTTCATGCTTTAAGAATATTTGTGACTTGTGTACCTTTCAGTCTATAGCAGATATCTTTTCTCTCTCTCGCAAAATCTGCACTGTAGCTCCAAAACTTTGCATTCAGACAGGTGCACTGGAGAATAAGTAATGAGAAGGTTGCTTGACCGGAACTCTGCCATTCAGTAAATGTGAAGCGTTGACAGTGTGCAGGAGATGTTGTTACTTCGAGTTCATCGAGGTCAAGAATGAATCAGCCAGATGTCTTCTAGCTTCCTCCAGATAACGAGAAGAGCAAGAAGAAGTTGCATCGCTAGTGTCCCTCTCATGAGTTAAATGGGTTCTTTCCGAATGGCTGAGCTTGTGTATGTGTAGTCAGTGTGCTGAAAGTGGGTGATTGAGCAAAGAGAGCCAAGAGATATTCCTTTAGTTTCACCAGAATCATTCCAAAGTTTTAAATATGAAAAATGTTTCTCAGGACAAATAAAGTATTCGGAACAGTTTACTTTTAGACAGTAATATCACCATTGATAACCAACTTTGCAGCTTTACTTGGACGCTGCCAATTTCTTTATCACAAATGATGTGGCTGCTTAGTTTAATAGGAGAGATGGGATCCTCTGTTTCTCTGTCTATTTAACATTTCTCCTCTCTCTCTCCCCCCCACTCTGTCAGACAGAAAAAAAACTGCAATAAAATGATGGAGCATCAGCATTCTCTAGAGGCCGATGGAAGGCATAACATATTCTTTGTAGAAAGACATTCATCTTTCTGTCTGTCTGATCTTCCCCCTGTCTGCTTCCTCTCAATGCAAGATAGTGTAATATTTATTACAGAATCCAGCCTTGTGCAGACTACTATTTTGGGTAAGGTACAATTTGACATTATATTTTTCAAAGGAACTATTACTATTATGTTAAAACAGGAATCCAATGAGAGAACCTACTTTGTGGCTTTAAAGGAAGTCACAAAGTTGTCTAGCACTATGTTGGCACACCCTCACTGAACTTGGTAATTAACCTGATTACCCTCCTTTCTCTCTCTCTCTCTCTCTCTCTCTCTCTCTCTCTCTCTCTAAATGTGCATATTAATAATATCAAAACCTAAGAAAGTAATCTATATTAGTTTGCGTCTTACACATTATCTGTGTTCGCTCGCAAGTGTGACTTTGTTAGCCTATTTGCGTCCACTTTCTGTATCTGTTGCATTCATGGCAACAACTGGGTGTGTCAACAAACTAGCAATTAAAAGAAAAACAGGTCTGCAACTATTGAGACTCCCTCCTGTGGAATGTTTAGGATTGTTTGCCGCAAAGGGACGTCTATTATGCCAGTTCCTTCGAAGGTTTACCTACCATGTGATGGTTCATTGTGATGCTGTTTTGTGTGTACAGTCTGAGAAGACAGAAATACTGAAATTTGAATATGATGTCACAGGGAAATTAGGGTGTGTTGTTGTTTATATGTGTATTTGCTGACATCAGTAAAAATCATACATTTTATTCAAAACATTTTCAATCATTGTAATTCCCCGTGTGTTCCTTCACTTTCTATTCCAAACTACTGTTTAGATATTTATCTTTCATCCTGAGTAGCCTAAGAAAGAGCGCCTTTTATTCTTTTTGTGCATACCAAATCATCACAGTGCACAGTAGTATGGCAGTCAGTGCATCCTGATGAAGAAGACACTAAGTGGGATCTGAAGGTTAAATGCACAAAACCAGCGCAAGTGCTCACACTGGTTCACAGATTATATTTTGCATTCTAATGTGCTGATTTGCATCAGTTTCATATCATATACAACACTATGCAGATCTGTCACTTATCTCTTCAGCCACCTGCCTGATTCTAACCCTTTCCTTCTGGTCTGACTATCATTATCACATCACTTTCCATTCCCAGATCTAAAATCTGTTAAACTGTTTTTCTTCTTTACTCTGTTATCTCTGTATCGTTCTCTATTCTGTGTTATCTCTCTGTCTCTACTCTGTCTTTTGTCAAAATAGCCCGAGGCAGGTTTGCCTCATGTTAAACAGGTCCAGATTGCAACTGCCAGTGTGTGAGAGCAAGTGTCGGTGTGTGATGCTCCACCCAACCCCCCATTCCTGAATGCTTCCAGCAGGTCCACACCTCAAAGCCAACCCTCTCAAAACATCCAGGTGAGAGTGAGTCAGTTAGCATTGACACAAGGCCAGCTGGGACGCACTTGACAGTCAAGAAGCAACTCTTTTTACGCTGCTGTGACTGACTCTGTGTCTAAGGTAAGGTGCTTTGTCTGTATTTAAAGGTGTTAGATCGAGAAAATAGATGTAGTGTAGATGAATTTCATTTCAGATGAATACTGGAAAGGATTCTAGTGGATAAAAGTTCAAAAGATATGTATATTTAATGGGCTAAAAGATTGTTAATTTTGTTCCATTTCTATGATACAAAGAGGGACATTAACATACAAAACTCATGGGGAGAGCTCAGCCAGGGTGCCTACAAAAGAATAAGATTTGTAAAGACAGATAACTGGAAGCAGTTATTATAAAACTACACATGGATTGCTTGTGCTTTACTCCTCCGGCTGACATGCGTTCCCTTGAAACATGGAATAAAGTCAGGTTGAAGGTAAAAGGGTGAGACATGTAAAAATGAGAATGAATAGCAGAGTTTGGAAGAAGAAAAAAAGCCACACAAGAGAACTTCAACCCCACCTTGTTAGCCAGGAGCACTGACTCATACAGACAATGTTGGTGGACAGAAAACTATTTGCAACTAGCTCAACCTGTAGAGCCAGTCACAGTCAAGGATCTGTCACCGTTTCAGATGAAGTGGTTATGTACACAAGGAGCTGGCTATAGCTGTTGACATAATTAATATCTGCTCTGAGGATCAAAATAATTTATAAAAGTGACTAAGAATAATGTTTGCACATTTGCACATCCCTGTCTAATACAGTATGTCACTTGACTCCAATTTCCCTCAGAGCTGTATTTGCATTGCACTGAGTAGGAATATAGGAATCAAATGCATCAAATAACCTAAGGTTTCTCAGTTGAGAAAACATGATACGTCTCATCCGTCACAACAAAGAGAAAGACAAACACAGCGAAGAGATAGACGAGGCCGGCTGCTGTCGGCAGGGAAGGCAACATTGCAATCTAGAGCAAATAGGAAAACAAATTGTGGTCCAGCTTTGCCATCTCCCTGAGACAAGATATACTGTTGTTGAGGGACTTTTTTTCCATATCCGTGCTGAATGTCACCTCAAAGTTTGTGTGTTTGTGTTTTTTTTTTTTTTAACAAACTAAGAGATAAATCATACAAATTAATCACGTGCCCTACATGCTTGTGCAAAAGCAATGAATAATATTATATATGTGCTTGTGCCAGAGCAAACATGCACATTTGTGAATTTGCCAGGCCGCCGTAGTGCCTTTTTTAGGCGTGTCTAAAGTTTCCAAACAGGGATACGTCTTACAGTCTGTTCTCTACATAAAACTGAGGAACATCACAGTTGCAAAGGCACACAGTGAGACATGTTTAAGATTAATACCACTGGTTGTGTCATGTGGGTAAAATCGTCAGATTGAACCTGTCTGGCTTTTGGTAGCCTATGTTGTGATTCTGAAGGAATTCATTGAGTCAAGTCATTTTATGCGCTGAAATTTAATAGTCAGGAATGCTGGATGAGAGAGAAAATAGCAACTGATTTGACAGCTCAATATGTCTACAGTGATGTCGAAACACTGAAGGAAAGTGTTTCTGAATTCAAATACTTTGGATTAGACGAGACAGAATTGAAATGGAACAGCGAACAGCGAGGCTGTTATCCAACTTGTTCCCTGTCAGGCTGTGAGCATTCACCAGAATGAGATGTAAATTTATAAGAGAAGCATTTTTTCTATTGTTGATAAGAAATCTTAACCCTTTATGTAGTGTTGCAGACCCTCCTTAGCTTTACACTTACATAACAAAGTCAAACATGTATTTCAATCGTGTTGATTGCACCCCTCACTCAATAGTCACACCTGTCGCTCTGAAGCGCCCAACCCAAACTAAATCTGTCAGTCCCTTTCAGATTTTCACGACAATATACCACATGAAAGACACATTCTGTGATGCATGTGCATCTAAATCTAAGCAACACTCGGTTTAAACACCACCAAACCTCAAATGGAAATGGGGAGAGGATACACATGCAGTCAACGAAATGTAAGAGACCCGCACACAAAGACACACAGAGCTAACTGACTACACACGTTATCCACAAAAGCTCTGCCTTTAAAGTCTACACACGATAAGCCCATTAAATCTACATTCTAATATTTCATAAAATTCTCTTTCTCTCTAATGAAATGCTATATCTCTAAACAGTCCTTTGAAGAACCAAGACTGCGACAGGCATTCGGGATCACAGATGAGTGTGGCTGCCTGGTCAGCCGCACTATTCAAACAGCTAATTAATAGAGTCGAGAGTACTGGTTTGTCTTTTTGTCAGCATAGCGAGATGATGACTCATTCATTGATGTATAATGAGTCGGTACTGAAAGGGTAGCTCTGTGTAAATACGGAGCAGCTACTGTATCACTGTCACTGTGTTTGTGAAAATGATGCCTGGTGGTTTTGTTGCCTCGTCGCTTATCATCATATCAAAATTGCTTTGATCGTTTATTCAGCTTCCTGAGGTTGGGGGATGACAAAAAGGTTGCAGTATTTATATAGTATAACTCTTATATAGTTTTACTAATATTAATGCAAATAAGCAAAACCGACTAAACAGAAAGTCTCCATTATAACCTGGGAGTGTTGTGTTTGAAAGGTGTGGGCGTTGTACCAAGCAGGAAGGGTGTAACAAAAGATCTGGTTGCATTATGGGATATGTAGGATCCAGGATATTTAGATCTTCACCCATTTTTTCCCAACTAAAAGTCAAGATATCTCAGCTGCTGCATCAATTTTGACCCTTCTTCTTTTTTAATGTCTCTCTCGAGTCCCCCAACTTTAAGAAAGTGCAAAATGAACTCCCTTTAAACCTTGCTGCAATCATTGCTTAATAAAATGAAATGAAAGGATTAAATTAAAATTCAATTAATGACAAGAAGAATGCAGAGTGCTCTCTGCGAGAGTTTTTCACATTTGAACTACTTTGCTCTTTCTAATCTATTTTGTCATTCTTCCATTGCTCAGGGTGAGATCATCCAGAACCTCATCCCTCCTGGTCTCCTGAGGAGCTTTTTCATCTCCTTCAGCTTCCCCCAACCCCTCCTCCACCTCTAAGGCAGCAGTCATGAACTGGTCTGCATTGGAGGCACTCCTCAGTGGAGTCAATAAGTACTCCACTGTGTTCGGCCGCATTTGGCTCTCCATGGTCTTCGTCTTCCGGGTGATGGTGTTTGTGGTGGCTGCCCAGCGAGTGTGGGGTGATGAGAGCAAGGACTTTGTCTGCAACACGGCCCAGCCTGGGTGCAACAACGTGTGCTACGACCACATCTTCCCCATCTCCCACATCCGCCTGTGGGCCCTGCAGCTCATCTTTGTCACCTGTCCGTCTCTGATGGTGGTGGGGCACGTCAAGTATCGTGAGAAGAAAGACTTGCAGTACACCACCTCGCACAAGGGCGCCCATCTGTATGCCAACCCTGGGAAGAAACGTGGGGGGCTGTGGTGGACCTATCTGGTAAGCATGAAGGGGAATATCTATTTCTGGCCTTGCCATATATTTCACACATAAAAGACAACAGTAAAAAAAACAAAAAAAAACAACAAAAAAAAACAGATCAGTTAGTGGAAAAAATAACAATGTCAAAAATAATTGCCATGGATGTGTGGCTATGTACGAAAGGCTGGGGGCAGACATCCAAACAGAAGTGGCACTATCCCTTCAAACCAGACTGAAGATGTCTTTATTATGAGCTTGCAATGGTTCAAATGTTATCTTTTTATTATAGCCCTTTCATTAGAGTTCAGTTGTCTTCTTCTAAAATGTATCATTCCTCCAACTATTATCATAGTATTGGCTGAAAAATGTTCTGCATATTGTTTGATGGATGTACAGGGATATTTTTGCTTTATTTATTTTAAACCTGTTAAAAAGGTGTCTCCCAGTTTAACCCTGATTTGTCTTCACATAGGTGAGTCTGATTTTCAAGGCAAGCTTTGACGCCGGCTTCCTTTACATCCTGTACCGCATCTATGATGGTTACGACATGCCGCGTCTGTCCAAGTGTTCCCTGGAGCCGTGCCCCAACATAGTAGACTGCTACATATCACGGCCTACAGAAAAGAAGATCTTCACCCTTTTCATGGTGGTCTCCTCTGCTGTCTGCATCTTAATGTGTATCTGTGAGATGATTTACCTCATCTGCAAACGCATACAGAAGCTCGTTAGGAGGAAGACTGAGGCAGAGAGGAAGCTGTTCGCCGAGAATCACGAGATGGCACCGCTGGCAGCACCCAGGTCAGAGTTCATGTCCAAAACGTCAATCAGAGTGGATCCCACAGTCTCTATTCAAAACCTCAGTGTCATCAAAGCTGAGGAGCAGCCCCCCAAGAAAAAATAACTTACAATATGGCAGCAGCCATATTGAAAAACTGTGCAAACTACTTATGGGACCCCTGCAAGCAAATGCATTCATCAGACTCTGTGGAGGACTGCTGCTCAACACCAAAGATATCCATCAGTTCAGGGATTTCTGAGACAGGGTTTTGTAAATATTATCCTGCTAAATGACTTTCTGCAGGAACACGCACCTTATGCATGCAAATTAACCCCTCAAAATGGATGATTACAGAGGAAGTTAAAGGGTTTAGAGAATCTTTTGGAACTGGTTTCTATGTGTGAATGCTGTGTTTTTGGCCGTGCCATTTTTAATTAAGCTGTTATATAAGGTCTTTTGTGAATAAATAAATAAATATATATGTATATATATAAAAATATAAATGTGTATCAATTCAGAGAATGAATCATTTCCCTGAATATACACACTGTTCCCTAATGAATAAAAAAAGATAAAACAGACACAGCATGTCCATTAGGGGTTACACAGTAATCAGAGCAGAAAACATTTGAACATTTTTTCTTTTTTTGTTCTCAGATATGCACTATGATGAAAAAGCTCTTTATTGTTCACACAATTAAATGATCTATTAATAAATTCATACCACTTAAAACAAATATATACAAAATATATTTCTATGCTCCCAACTTTGGTTCTTTTTTGTTTATCTTATCTATAATAAAGTCAGATGATATATTTTCTTTTAAATTTTGTATTTATTCTTGTGATCCATGAAGTATATTTCACAATTTCACAGTATGTGTGTCATTTGTTCTTTTTGAAAAATCTTCCACAATTATCACACAGTACATGAAACAATTTATGGCTGACAGTTATGGGCAACTGTGAAGATGCAGGATGTGAAATGAAAAGATCAAATAAAATAATACACACTGAAATAAAATCATAAGGATTAAGATGCGTCCCCTTTAGCACATCAGTGCATAGTGAAGTGGTTTATAATAATACAGATAGATCTCAGTCAGTATGTACACATACAAGGAAGTTGACTCCTGTTCTCAGCTCACAGTTCCAAAAACTATTCACAGGAAGGCAGAAATAGATATAAAGCTTAAAATAAAGTTAAATAAGGAGGGTAAAGGAATAAACATAAAACTATTATGTACCATCCATACAAATAAGAGAAAATATGCGTATACTATATGTATATGTAAGTGTTTTCTGAGCTTTGAGAATTTTAGATTCTTTTTAAATTTGTGTCTTGTTTATAAAATTTTAAATGGTTTGGCCCCTCCTCCACTACGTGACTTTGTGTATACTCGCTCAGTAAGCTCTATTAGATCCTCCAGAATATCCTCTGTACCAGATTGTACCATACCATTTCGTCGCTGGGCATTTGGGCAATCAGCCTTCTCTGTGAAAGCCACAACTCAGTAGAATACCCTACCTGACGATATAAAGAGCTGCAACTCCTTCAGTACATTTAAAACCAAATTAAAAAGTCTGCTCAAGGACACTCAGCTCTGTAGCCACTGACATTGTGGGTGTATGTGCTATTGTGTGTAACTTTGTATTTTGCATTATGTGTCCTGTGTGTTTTTGTTTTTTATTTGCTTTGTACTGTTTGTTATTGTGCTGTGATATGTTTTAATTGTGTCTGCCGAAGGGACTGCAGATGAAAAACTAACTTTGGTGCAGTACATCAAATCTAATCGTTTATGTTTAATACTGTACATGGTCCGTATCGGTAAATATGGAAGGTGGACTGGTAGCTGGAGAGGTGCCAGTTCACCTCCTGGGCACTGCCAAGGAGCCCTTGAGCAAGGCACCAATTCCCCCCAACTGCTCGTTGGGCGCTCCTCAGGGGTGCTGCCCATCACTCCACCATCTCTCTCCACATTTGCATGTCTATGCCCCTGCACTGCATGTGTGTGTGTCTGGGTTAAAATGCAAATCAAAATAAAATAGAGTGAAAAAAGAATTTCCCCATCGAGGGATTAATAAAGTATGTCTTCTTCTTCTTCTTAAAAATACTTAATCGCCATACATAAAGTGGGTAGTTTTATACAACTCAACTTTATTTATGAAGCCCTTTAAAGACAGCCGCAGCTGACACAAAGTGCTGTACATGAAATAGAACATGAAATATAAGACATATATGACATCAGAATCAGAATCAGAAGTACTTTATTAATCCCCGTAGGGAAATTGTTTTTGTTACTGCAGCTCCCAAACGGTAAGTGATAGCAAGAAAACAGTACTAGGAAAACAAAACCTTAACAATATACCCTATACAATATCCTATTTTAAATAGGATAAATCAATATATACACATGTATAAATAACAGTTAAATAGAACCAGTAACAGTAACAGTAAAAAATAAAAAAACAAGTAGCAGTGAGGTAACAGTGAGATGATTTAGTTTTGAAATAAATAACAGTTAAATAGAACCAGTAACAACATAGAACAATATAAAAACAATAATAAACGATAAAACAATGTTAAAATAATAATAAAGCAAAAACAGAAACAGAGTCTCATGCTGGGTTAAAAGCCAAAGGAATACAGATGGGTCTTAAGGGGCTTGTCTAATGTGTAGAGGGAGGTCATTCATTAATTTAGGACCAGCAGCTCCAGTATTATTATACTATTATTATTATACTATTAGGTTTTTGTTTTTAATCTTGTATTAGTTACATGATTACACAGCGAGTGAGTAACTCTGTCCGTGAGTGTGACGGATACAGTGATTCATACTCACTCGGTCTGTCGTCATCACTTTTCCACCCCGCCGTCCAATCAGAAGCAGGGGACGCGGGTGCGGCTTTGACAGACCCGGAAATACACCAATAGCTATGTGGCTAACCGCCTTTAGCTCTGCCTTGTTGGAGGAAGTCAACAAAGTCTGTGAGATATGAGTTTCCACTACGGCCAGGTACCGAAATACTGCGTTATGTGTGTTGTCTACTTTAAGTACAGTGACATATTAACATTGTTAAATACCTGTATTATCTGTTTTATAACGTAACTTAAGTGTTTATGTCATGTAAACAGACATTAATGTGTTTGCTATGGGCAGCAGTCATCTGTTGCTGTTTGACAACAACAGTAGCGTTTTGTTTATCTGACGTTATATTCATTTAAACTGCAGTTAGAGTAGTAATTTTAATAATGTGTCACTTCTGACAGTGAAAAGAGGAGCGTACTTAGTTACTGATAGGAGTAAAGTATCGCTATGTAACGTGTACTTTGTTGGGAGAAGTATTCCAAGTACAGTAACAATACCTCACTGTAAATACATTTAAATAATAATTCATGTATTCAAAGTTTTGCACGAGTAAAGTACACAAGTTGTGTGTTTATGTTACAGTAAGAAAAAAACATTCAAATGAGATCATTTAGTTTACTTTAGTGTACTTTCCCATATAACATATATAAGATATCATACTATATACACATGTAGTATAATCTTAAATTACAAAAAAAAAAAAAAAACAGTCATCAGGCAAGTAAATGTAGTGTACTGGTGTTAAATGAATATTTCACTGTGAAATAATGAAATACCTCCAAACTTAACTGAATTAAAGTAAATCTACTTAATTACTATTCACTACTAGGTAATGAGTAGTCGTACACATATGACCTGAAGTCACTCTAACTCACCCTCACACTGCCTTTTTTATTCCTTGTGTTTATCGTATATTCTCTGTCAACTTGTCCGTCGCTGCAGGGCTACCCAGGAGGAGGCCACCCACCACCAAGTGCTCCATACGGGGGAGGCAGTGGTCCATATGGGCATCACCCCTCAGCTCCATACGGCGGTGCACCACGTCCACAAGGAAGTCCTTATGGTGGTTATGGAGCCCCAGGTCAGGGAGGACAGTACGGGTCTGGGCCTTATGGGGGTTACGGGGGACAGCCTCATGGAGGACAATACGGACACCACGCTCCTGCAGGTAACTAGCTGCGGCCAGGTTTCTGTGGTACGTTTGCTTGTGGGAGGCGTATTCTGAACATGAGGAGACTGCAGATATGCTCCCTGTTCTCCCCTTCTTCATTGCTTCTCTCTACTTTTCTCTCTCCCTCGCTCTCCGGTGGGATGATGGATAGAAAATGACTTACGTTCCCAGACAGTCATGTAGAGACAGGGTTCAGTTTGTGCCCCTCAGCAGGATTACACGGCTGGAGTGATGACTCCAGTAATACTGAGTGAGGGCTAAACAGAGTCAGAGACAGATGGGTAAAGTGTGTGTATGTGTGTGTGTGTGTGTGTGTGATTACACTGTTTCCTGTAGCAGCTAAGCCGAAGTCAAAACCTGATAGCCTGTGCTGCTATCACTCCCCACAGGGGCAGAATCCATCAGGGTCTGACATGAAGTGGCACCTGCCCCTCTCTTTCCATTAATTTCTCTGACAATAAGCCCTCCCTCCCCTCATCTCACACCATATTTCCTAACACTTTGTTTATCTTCCTGCGTGTATTCAGGTAATGCCCCAACCTCCCGTATTTGGATGACTTTTCCTCAACCCTTGACCCAGTACCAACTTTTTCCTTCATGATCTGCATCTTGTGTGTTCAGTATATAATAATAATATTAATTAATAATTAAGGATATTTAGTAGAATACCAGCTGGTTTCACAACGTTACAAAGATTCACTATTTCTGAATGTAGCATTTTTTCCCTTGACTATAAGTATTTTAATTAAATCAGTTGAACAATGTAATTGACAGCTTTCACAGATGAAATGTGTTTTTCGGTATGATCTCTCTCATTTGTATTCAACGGTATAGTCATTGTATACCATACTGTTCTCTAAGTCATCAAAGGCCAAAGTTTGAGTCAAGCATAGATGTATTATTTTTTCTGATCAAGCTTCAGCATGACAGAGTCGGCGCTGTTTCAACTGTAGAAGCGTGTTTCTTTCACCTCTCAATAAATAAAAAAATCTTTTTTTTCTCTTTTTTTTTGTTGCATTGGACCGAGGCAGACACTTCATTTAGAAGAATCTTTGCTGTCTCTTTCTTCTGCCTTTTACTTCACCCCCGCATACACATATACATTACTCCTCAAAGTCAGAGAGCTTCAGTGAAATACTGGTAGGAAATCTAAGGATTGGAAATGATAAAGAGAATAAATCACACTGGTTGGCTCAGACGGATCGAAGAAGGAGAAGATGAAACAAGAGCGTGCTAAGAAAACAATCTTATAGTGATCAGCATCTTCAAAGTTAGTCTGAACCATCTCTTTGTTCTTCTCCATCCTGTTACTACTCTTATATTTCTTCTTTGCAGGTAACATCCCTCCCGGTGTTAACCAAGAGGCATACCAGTGGTTCCAAACTGTTGACACAGACCACAGCGGCTTCATCAACATAAAGGAGCTGAAGCAAGCGCTCGTCAACTCCAACTGGTCCTCTTTTAATGACGAGACCTGCCTCATGATGATCAGTAAGTCACATTACAGCCAGACACAGTTTAACAGAGGCAGGTGAATTGCTTAGAAATGCTTTGATACAACATTTAGCTATGTGAAATAAATCAATGGTTATGACAGCAGGGAGGAGGAAGTTACTTCAGTTCACCCCACCCTACCTTAAAGGTGAAATTGACTGATGAAAGAAATGTCTGGCATTGGTTTATACTGCATACTTTCCCCTTTACGAATAAACATTCAATAAATGAATAGAAACAAATAAGTAAAGGAGTGGAAGAACAAAGGCAGTATCCTCCAAACTTTTAGTTTTTTTTTTTATCTAAGAGGAGACAGTTAGGCAGTCAGGAGTCAGCCAAAAAAACAACTGAGTCATGTTTGTCTTAATGTCTGTTAGTTGCACAAATCGTCCCTGCATTCCAGATGTGTTTGCCAGCCGGTGACTAATGTGTCCCATTACCGTAATGAGAAATGTGTGACTTCTGTGCACCACTTTAAGATAATACAAGGAGAAGATGATGATGATCCATGATGATGGACGAGGGCTTACTGGGAACATGCAGGGGATGAGCTGCACATTTGTTCTCTGTTTTGTGAGGTTAACTGGAGAAAAGTTTGTGTTTTTTATGCTTGTTGTGCTAAACATGCATGCTGTCTTTTTTGTATTTCCTGTCAGACATGTTTGACAAGACGCGGTCAGGTCGAATAGACTTGTTCGGCTTCTCTGCGCTGTGGGACTTCATGCAGAGGTGGAGAGCACTTTTTCAGCAGTACGACAGAGACCGCTCAGGCTGTATCAGTGGCACGGAGCTACAGCAAGGTATCCCCGTTTGTGTGTGTGCTAATGGTCTTTTAAAAATTGAGACATTTAGCATAGAAACAAAAATGAATTCCTGTCTTGTTTCTCTTTCCTCCATCCACCTCCTCTCCTTAGCCCTCGCTCAGATGGGCTACAACCTGAGCCCACAGTTTTCGGAGAACTTGGTGCGGCGCTACACCATGCGAGGACGACCCGGCATCCATCTGGACCGCTTCATCCAGGTGTGCACCCAGCTCCAGACCATGACACAGGTCTTCAGGGAGAGAGACACGGGCATGACGGGCAACATCCGCCTCAACTATGAGGATTTCCTGTCTGGGGCCATCACCAGGCTCATGTGAGCCTCATTCCACTGACACTCCATCTGCACTGTGGATTCACAGTATCATTCCATATTCAGGTTTTTTTTTTTTTTGCTCAGTTATAATGCTCTCCCAAAAGTGCCCCAGCCTGTTGGTACTGTATGTATACAGCATATCAGCTGGTACACACTATTCCATAGCTTGTTGCTGTAAGTAAGAAGCTTTACACCATGCACCTGAATGAAGTGCAGCGGATATTATAAAGGTAGCTAAAGCCTTTACTTGATGGCTTAGCTTTCACGAGGGCGTCAGCGGGAAAGTGGTTGTGGCTTGATAACATCAGTCACCGTATACCTTAGGTCCTTTAAACAGTCATACCCTCACCATAGATGCCTTGGTGACAATTAGCAAGTGTTTACTAGTGCCAGTACAGTTCTGGATTCAAATGATAAATAGTTTACCTTAAATACAAGGGAGCATGTGTTCAGCTCACTGAATACCTTTGCTCACATGCAGCATTAACATGTTCCATCAAAACGATTTTTAAATTCTTAAAATTTAAATGGACAAGTGTCCATGATTTCCTGAGGGTATTAAATGCAGTGCTTGCACATTTATTGCTACTGCAATGTGCATAATTAAGAAAAAGAAATGCCACATTTTATAATATCAGAACTATTCTATTCTTTCACCTAATGGGGTTTTGTCCTCAAAGCTCTAATGTAAGTGACTAAGTGATTTTCAGTGTTAAATTTTGGCTAAATTGCACTCCAGTAAGTCAGTATCGACCATAAATAAAAAAAATAATTATCTGTGGCCAAAAGATGCCAAAAGAAAAGTGGGGCCAGTACTGAGGTACATTATATGTTCAGAAATCAGTAAACATGCCAAAGTGGTTCATATTGCCAAAAAGAAATAAACGATTTTGTTTCAAATTTTGATGTTTTCATATTTTTAATTAAGAACCACTCACATTGATGAAGTTTTCTTCCATTCCAGTTTTTCCATTTCATTCTTTAGGTTTGATATATTATCAGGCGCCGCGTACTGTTTGTAGTATTTAATCTGTATCTAAAGGATAAATATTGTACCCTGGTAAAACCAGTGCTTTAGTGTCAATATGACAAATTTGGCACATTTCTTAATTTCAAATTATTGTTATTTGTAACATACAGTCATAAAAAGAACAATTACAGATAGTGAAATATATTAATCATATATTAATCATCGATTTTTGAACACTGAAAGGTGCAGTTGTTTGTGTATTTAACAGCAGTCATGGCCAGTCGAAATCCAAGCCGTACTTGTGACCTTTGTCCAAAATCAGTTGATCATTTCTCCCTTTGTAGCGCAAATTGGCTGCACAAAAGAGCAAAAAAGTCTCTGTCTTCCCTTTCCACATCTGGCGCTTCTCTCCCTCGCCATCTGTTCCTCTGCTTGATCACAGTCTGTGTCAAGAGTCCTCCTGCTTCTCCTCATCTCTTCACAAATCAGAGGCAATCCATCAGATTCTCTCGTGAATCTTTTTTTTTTTTTTTTGTCATATCCCACCTTTTTTTCCCATCTTAGTCTGAAGCTAAACTTAGCTCTCCCAGGTTTATGAGCAGACTCTGTGTCACCCTTCCTCCTCTGTTTTGCTTACACGTCACCTGAACATGGATGCAGTTTATTGTCTAGACCGCTTTCAAAACATTGAGTTACAAGTGTGGCCAAAAGTGCACCGTGCTTGAAGCTTTCTGCCTATAGAGAGAACTTCAGCAGCCCTTATCTGGCTCATGATCCAGCAGTGATTTAAGTCCTGATTGTCATTTCCAGTGTAATGAAGAATTCCCCACCACTGACCATGCCTGACATCTCTAATTAACTTGGGCAAATAGAGAAAGTCTACAGGGCTTCAGTTCGTGAGGGTGTGATGCTCCACTCAGTCACATTTGGATTGATTTGGATTGATAAGACGGTTGAATTTTACATGAAAACCTTGGCTAGTGCAGCTCTAAATCTCATTTACTGATAAACAGCTGATAAAATAATCCTGGCACCGCTAAGGCTGCTGGTAAAGCAGAACTGGCACTAGTAATGTTGTTTTCCCACAGGGGATGAGCACACTTCACTCTATCTGACAGGACTGATCAAATGCCAGTTCTGGCAATTACAAGATGGACAGCATAGAGGGAGGAAGTGCTTAAAAGAATCATTTTGAAGCATTCATCTTAATCACCCACACAGAATCCTGTTAATCACAATAATTTCAGCAGACATTTTGAAGTTTCCATTTTCTTTTTAACATCCTGCTTCTGCACAGGTGACCAATGAGTCTGAACTGGTCATCGTTCCACGACAGGCTGCGTTCCAGTTGCTATAGATCAGCCATGTGCCTTGCGTTGATGTAGTTTTATGGAAAATATTTGGGCCCCGGAGCTGAAATCTCAGCGTCATCAATCATGTAGAGATTTGCAAAGAACGCTTACGGATTCACCAGCCAGAAACTACAGTAGCATAGAGGAATATTCTCTTCATGCTGCAGTCAATGCTGCGATTTATGGTTTCCTGCTGGGTGACTGAAATTTACACAATTTCTCTGCATCCCTCATAAGCAGTTAGCAGTTCGTCAGCCTTTACCTCAAGGGGCGTATTTTGTGTATTTTGCCATTGTTTGAAGACAGGAAGAGATGGTATATTCATAGGTCCCAGTCGTGGAAGCCATAGAAGGGACAAACATCTGTGTATGTTATTTAAGAATACAACTCCCTTTGAGTGTATAGTCACAAAATGCTTTTGAGGTTATTTGATTATAAACTATTTATTAGTTCTACAGCTTAATAAAACTTCAAATTGAATGGTTTAATGGTTAATTCATGTGTGGAAGTTGTTTCAGTTGTAGAAAAAGTAAATCATTTTATAAATGTTGTGATGCTGCTACATTAAGATAACCCAGAGTCTTGGATTTCGGTTTCATGTTCTGCTGAATCCCACATTTTATTTATTTATTTTATTTATGTATTTTATTTTTTTCTTAATTTTTGTATTTTTTTTTAAAATAATTATTGAACAGTATTACCAACCACCATAAGTACCAGTAATAGTAGATTGTTGATTATCTTGTGTTTCCTAAAACAATAAGCAAAATGTCATGCGCTTACAAAAATTTGGCCAAAATGCAGGACTTGCAGAAAATTTCCATCCATTTGAATTACATAGCTTTAATTTAATATAATAATTAAAAAATATATTAATTAATCAGAAAAACTTTTGTTACAATACTCCAGTATACAAACAAACATAAACAACATGTGTAAACACGTAACCATCTATTAAGAACAAAATATATATATAAACTATATATGTTAAAAGGTCCAATGGTGCTGCAGGCAGATGTTGATTTGCAGAGGGAGGGATGGACAGGACAACGATGCTGACATGCGGGATCTGTCTCAGCAGACAGTATGGACGGAGTCCCACCGCAAGCAGGTCAACAGGTCAACATCTGGGCTGCAGAGCTATTCTTTGGTTGTGATGTGACAGGTTCAATCCCGGTCAGCCTGGACAGTGTGGAAGCCATCAGCGGAGATGTTCTGGTCTGTAGTGTCCCTGTGTAGCTCGTCCATTTGTTGCTAGGAGACCTGTCCATAACAACAGACCTATTAGACCTTAATATTAATGTTGCTGTTGCTGATGTCGTTAATCTGTCGTAATCACATCAGGGGCAAAGAAAATCAAAAGGCTTTTATTTTAAATGTAACTACTTTTTTTTAATGTTTTGTCACAATTACTACATCATTCATTAATGTATTTATTCATAATAAATTCAATACCGTCACGACCTTGAGAAATCCATCCATGCCTTAATAAGCTCAAGGTTAGACTACTGCAATGCACTTTATGTCGGCGTCTCCCAGTCTTCCCTCAGTCGACTTCAACTTGTGCAAAACGCTGCTGCCCGTCTTTTAACCAACACCAGCAGCCAGTAACTACGACAACCGCGGCTAAATGTCTCCAGTTGACACGGTCACTCGTTAAACCGAAACACCTACCCGCTACCTTAGCTCACTCAATGACATAACGTTATAATGTGAGCAGCGTGACTAAAGCAAGACTGCCGCCGCTACGTTTGGTAGAAAAAAGGTCGGTGGTGGTGTCTGTATGTATAATGACATTGACATTAGTTTATTCATTAGTCTTCACTCACCTTACTGTCAACACGTTGCTGCAGCAATACATCAACGCAACTTCCGTGTGACCGTCGGTGCTTCCTCGGTAAACGTCATGGCGATGAGCTTCGCTTTGCGGTAACCAAGAAGGTCTTACATGCGGGACTCGGTGTTTTACCGCCGCCTAGTGCTGATACCCGCACACTACTTTTAGATGAGACCACACTAAAAAAAAAAAAAAATTCGGCCACTTGTGCATTTCAGTTACATATAAAACAATTTCCATCAATTTGAATTACATGGTTTAATAAAATTAAGTAATAAACACCCATCATTTTTTATATATATTTATATATTATTTATCTTCCCCCCCTTCTATGTATGTATGTATGTATGTGTGTGTGTGTGTTGTGTGTGTGTGTGTGTGTGTGTGTATATATATATAAATGTTTTTATCGATGATTACTTGTTTACATATGTTGTTTATGTTGTTTGTATACTGGAGTATTGTAACAAAAGTTTTTTCTGATTAATTAAATATTATTAATATTTATTATTATATATATTAAAGCTATGTAATTCAAATGGATGGAAAATTTCTGCAAGTCCTGCATTTTGGCCAATTTTTTTAAGCGCATGACATTTTGCTTTTGTTTTAGGAAACACAAGAGAATTTAAAAATCTACTATTACTGGTACTTATGGTGGTTGGTAATACTGTTCAATAATTATTTAAAAAAAATACAAAAATTAAGAAAAAAATAAAATAAAAATAAAAAATAAATAAATAAAATGTGGGATTCAGCAGATCATGAAACCGAAATCCAAGACTCTGGGTTATCTTAATTAGCAGCATCACAACATTTATAAAATGATTTACTTTTTCTACAACTGAAACTTCCACACATGAATTAACCATTAAACATTCGATTTGAAGTTGTTTTATAGCTTAGATCTATAAAGTGTATAATCAAATAACTTCAAAAGCATTTTGTGACTATACACTCAAAGGGGTTGTATTCTTAAATAACATCACAGATGTTTGTCCCTTCTATGGCTTCCACGACTGGGACCTATGAATATACCATCTCTTTCTGCTTCAAACAATGGCAAAAATACACAAAATACCCCCTTGAGGTAAAGGCTGACAAACTGCTAACTGCTTTGGGGACGCAAAGAAATGTGTAAATTTCAGTCACCCAGCAGGAAACCATAAATCGCAGCATTGACTGCAGCATGAAGAGAATATTCCTCTATGCTACTGTAGTTTCTTGCTGTGAATCCGTAAGTGTTCTTGCAAATCTCTACATGATTGATGACGCTGAGATTTCAGCTCCGGGGCCAAATATTTTCCATAAAACTACATCACGCAAGGCACATGGCTGATCTATAGCAACTGGAACGCAGCCTGTCGTGGAACGATGACCAGTTCAGACTCATTGGTCACCTGTGCAGAAGCAGGATTTTAAAAAGAAAATGGAAACTTCAAAAAGTCTGCTGAAAATATTGTGATTAACAGGATTCTGTGTGGGTGATTAAGATGAATGCTTCAAAATGATTCTTTTAAGCACTTCCTCCCTCTTGCTGTCCATCTTGTAATTGCCAGAACTGGCATTTGATCAGTCCTGTCAGATAGAGTGAAGTGTGCTCATCCCCTGTGGGAAAACCACATTACTAGTGCAGTTCTGCTTTACCAGCAGCCTTAGCGGTGCCAGGATTTTTTATCAGCTCCTGTTTATCAGTAAATGAGATTTTGAGCTGCACTAGCCAAGGTTTTCATTTAAAATTCAACCGTCTTATCAATCCAAATCAATCCAATGTGACTGAGTGGGCATCACACCCTCACGAACTGAAGCCCTGTAGACTTTCTCTATTTGCCCAAGTTAATTAGAGATGTCGGCATGGTCAGCGGTGGGGAATTCTTCATTCACTGGAATGACAATCAGGACTTAAATCACTGCTGGATCATGAGCCAGTAAGGGCTGCTGAAGTTCTCTCTATAGGCAGAAAGCTTCAAGCATGTGTATTTTTGGCCACACTTGTAACTCAATGTTTTGAAAGTCGTCTGACAATAAACTGCATCCATGTTCAGGTGACGTGTAAGCAAACAGAGGAGGAAGGGTGACACAGAGTCTGCTCATGAACCTGGGAGAGCTAAGTTTAGCTCAGCTAGATGGAAGAAAAAGGTGGGATATGACCAAAAAAAAAAAAAAAAAAGATCACGAGAGAATCTGATGGATTGCCTCTGATTTGTGAAGAGATGAGGAGAAGCAGGAGGACTCTTGACACAGACTGATCAAGCAGAGGAACAGATGGCGAGGGAGAGAAAGCAGCAGATGTGGAAAGGGAAGACAGAGACTTTTTTGCTCTTTTGTGCAGCCAATTTGCCTACAAAGGGAGAAATGATCAACTGATTTTGGACAAAGGTCACAAGTACGGCTTGGATTTCGACTGGCCATGACTGCTGTTAAAGAAAATACACAAACAACTGCACCTTTCAGTGTTCAAAAATCAATGATTAATATATGATTAATACATTTCACTATCTGTGATTGTTCTTTTTATGACTGTATATTACAAATAACATAATTTGAAATTAAGAAATGTGCCAAATTTGTCATATTGACACTAAAGCACTGGTTTTACCAGGGTACAAATTTATCCTTTAGATACAGATTAAATACTACAAACAGTAGCGGCGCCTGATAATATATCAAACCTAAAGAATGAAATGGAAAAACTGGAATGGAAGAAAACTTCATCAATGTGAGTGGTCTTAATTAAAAATATGAAACATCAAAATTTGAAAACAAAATCGTTTATTTCATTTGGCAATATGAACCACTTGGCATGTTTACTGATTTCTGAACTATAATGTACCTCAGTTCTGCCCCACTTTTCTTTTGGCATCTTTTGGTCACAGATAATTATTTTTTTTATTATGGTCGATACTGACTTACTGGAGTGCAATTTAGCCAAATTTAACACTGAAAATCACTTAGTCACTTACATTAGAGCTTTGAGGACAACCCCATTAGGTGAAGAAGATAAATAGTTCTGATATTATAAAATGTGGCATTTCTTTTTCTTAATTATGCACATTGCAGTAGCAATAAATGTGCAAGCACTGCATTTATACCCTCAGGAAATCATGGACACTTGTCCATTTAAATTTTAAGATTTAAGAATCGTTTTGATGGAACATGTTAATGCTGCATGTGAGCAAAGGTATTCAGTGAGCTGACACATGAGCTCCCTTGTATTTAAGGTAAACTATTTATCATTTGAATCCAGAACTGTACTGGCACTAGTAAACACTTGCTAATGTTTCACCAAGGCATCTATGTGAGGGTATGACTGTTTTAAGGAACTAAGGTATACGGTGACTGATGTTATCAGCCACAACCACTTTCCTGCTGACACCCTTGTGAAAGCTAAGCCATCAAGTAAACTTAGACCTTTATAATATCCGCCTGCACTTCATTCAGGTGCATGGTGTAAAGCTTCTTACTTACAAGCAACAAGCTATGGAATAGTGTGTACAGCTGATATGCTGTATACATACAGTACCACAGGCTGGGGCACTTTTGGGAGAGCATTATAACTGAGCAAAAAAAAAAAAAAAACCTGAATATTGGATGATACTGTGAATCCACAGTGCAGATGGAGTGTCAGTGGAATGAGGCTCACATGAGCCTGGTGATGGCCCCAGACAGGAAATCCTCATAGTTGAGGCGGATGTTGCCCGTCATGCCCGTGTCTTCTCTCCTGAAGACCTGTGTCCATGGTCTGGAGCTGGGTGCACACCTGGATGAAGCGGTCCCAGATGGATGCCGGGTCGTCCTCGCATGGTGTAGCGCCGCACCAAGTTCTCCGAAAACTGTGGGCTCAGGTTGTAGCCCATCTGAGCGAGGGTAAGGAGAGGAGGTGTGGATTCAGGAAAGAGAAACAAGACGGGAATTCATTTTGTCTCTATGCCAAATGTCTCAATTTTTAAAAGACCAAAGCCACACACAAACGGGGATACCTTGCTGTAGCTCGTGCCACTGATACAGCCTGAGCGGTCTCTGTCGTACTGCTGAAAAAGTGCTCTCCACCTCTGCATGAAGTCCCACAGCGCAGAAAGAGCCGAACAGGTCTATTCGACCTGACCGCGTCTTGTCAAACATGTCTCTGACGGAAAATACAAAAAAGACAGCATGCATGTTTTAGCACAACAAGCATAAAAAACACACAAACTTTTCTCCAGTTAACCTCAACAAACAGAGAACAAATGTGCAGCTCATCCTCTGCATGTTCCCAGTAAGCCCTCGTCCATCATCATGGATCATCATCATCTTCTCCTTGTATTATCTTAAAGTGGTGCACAGAAGTCACAATTTCTCATTACGGTAGGGACACATTAGTCACCGGCTGGCAAACACATCTGGATGCAGGGACGACATTAAGACAAACATGACTCAGTTGTTTTTTTGGCTGCCTCCCTGACTGCCTAACTGTCTCCTCTTAGATAAAAAAAAAAGCTAAAAGTTTGGAGGATACTGCCTTTGTTCTTCCACTCCTTTACTCATTTGTTTTATTCATTTATTGATGTTTATTGTTAAAGGGGAAAGTATGCATATAAACCAATGCCAGAAACACTGTCATCAGTTCAATTTCACCTTGAAGGTAGGGTGGGGTGAACTGAGTAAATTCCTCCTCTCCTGCTGTCATACCATTGATTATTTCACATAGCTAAATGTTTGTATCAAAGCATTTCTAAGCAATCACCTGCCTCTGTTAACTGTGTCTGGCTGTAATGTGACTTACTGTCATCATGAGGCAGGTCTCGTCATTAAAGAGGGACCAGTTGGAGTTGACGAGCGCTTGCTTCAGCTCCTTTATGTTGATGAAGCCGCTGTGGTCTGTGTCAACAGTTTGGAACCACTGGTATGCCTCTGGTTAACACCGGGAGGGATGTTACCTGCAAAGAAGAAATATAAGAGTAGTAACAGGATGGCGAAGAACAAGAGATGGTTTCCAGACTAACTTTGAAGATGCTGTCACTGTAAGATTGTTTTCTTAGCACGCTCTTGTTTCATCTTTCTCCTTCTTCGGATCCGTCTGAGCCAACCAGTGTGATTTATTCTCTTTATCATTTCCAATCTTAGATTTCCTACCAGTATTTACTGAAGGCTCTCGACTTTGAGGAGTAATGTATAGTGTGTGCGGGGATGAAGTAAAAGGCAGAAGAAAGAGACAGCAAAGATTCTTCTAAATGAGTGTCTGCCTCGGTCCAATGCAAAAAAAAAAGAAGATTTTTTTTTATTATTAAGAGGTTGAAAGAACGCGCTTCTACAGTTGAAACAGCGCCGACTCTGTCAAGCTGAAGCTTGATCAGAAAAAAAAATAATACTTATGCTCGACTAAAACTTGGCCTTTGATGACTTAGAGAACAGTATGGTTACAATGACTTACCAAGTCAATGAAAATGAGAGAGTCATACCGAAAAACACATTTCATCTGCGAAAACTGTCAATACATTGTTCAACTGATTTTAATTAAAATACTTCTAATAAAGGAAAAAATGCTACATTCAGAAATGATGAATCACTGTAAAACCAGTGGTGATTTCTACTAAAAATCCTATTAATTTCATTAATATTATTATTATATACTGACACACAAGATGCAGATCATGAGAAAAAAAAAAGGTACTGGGTCAAGGGTTGAGGAAAGGTCATCACAATACGGGAGGTGGGGGCATTACTGAAACACGCAGAGATAAACAAAGTGTTAGGTAATATGGTGTGAGATGAGGGAGGGAAGGGCTTATTGTCAGAGAATTAATGGAAAGAGAGGGGCAGGTGCCACTTCATGTCAGACCCTGCTGGATTCTGCCCCTGTGGGGAGTGATAGCAGCACAGGCTATCAGGTTTTGACTTCGGCTTAGCTGCTACAGGAAACTGTATCACCACACACCACACACTCACATACACACACTTTACCATCTGTTCTCTGACTCTGTTTAGCCCTCACTCAGTATTACTGGAGGTCATCACTCCAGCCGTTGTATCCTGCTGAGGGCACAACTGAACCCTGTCTCTACAGACTGGTCTGGGAACGTAAGTCATTTTCTATCCATCATCCCACCGGGAGAGCAGCGTAGGGAGGGAGAGCAAAAGTGAGAGGCAATGAAGAAGGGGAGAAAGAGCGATATCTGCAGTCTCCTCTGTTCAGATACCGACTCGTTCAGCCTACCCCACAAGGGCAAACGTACCACAGAAACCTTTGGCCGCAGCTAGTCTTTACCTGCGGAGCGTGGTGTCCGTACTGTCCTCAATGAGGCTGACCCCCGTAACCACCATTAAGTGACCCAGACCAGTACTTCCTCCCCGAACTGGTGATTCCATAACCACCATAAGGGCTTCCTTGTGGACGTGGTGCACCG